>NW_020291675.1:0-2030 GCF_003184785.1 Aspergillus japonicus CBS 114.51
TGTTTTGATACTAGCACCAGGATATTGTTGTTAGGTTGTCTTAAACTTAACTTACTCTTACATTATTGTTGGGTTACTGAGTAACTCACTGATTGGTGTTTATGTCATCATCCTCATGGCATGTCACATTTCAGTCACCAGACCCCGCACATGACGGGCTATGTAAGCACATCTCCAGATTCTTACATTTCTTACGTATGCGTACTGAGTGAATGTCAACTTACATAATACATATAAAGAGGGGTTCTTTTGTTGGGCCGTGCTCTTATCACAGCACCTGGCAGCGGGTTTCCATTACTTAAATTGACTTGCAATTGGAGAGCGAGAGAACCCAAAATTTGCGCTTAACCCCAGTAACATAGTGGGGGGAGAGAGGAAGTGGTTCGCCGACAGTTCTTATACTGATGAGTTTTGTATATGATCGCATCTACCCTTTCAAACCATGAGAATTCTTGGTGAAAAATAAGTACAAGTAAGTGCCTACTTTAGTAAGGTTGTGTATACTTGTTCTTCAAGTCTTTTTTTTTTCCCTTACCGATAGTAATAACATGCAGTACATCCTCCCGTCTCCAATCTCTTTAGTGCTTCTCGTCTCGGGGTGTGTTTCTTCCTTTTTAGTTTGCCTCCCCACCAGAACTACTCTGTACTAAAAGAGACAAATCTAGAACTTCCATTCACCCTTGTTTTAGGACCGACACACCTGTTGGTCCTCGCAAATGCCATTCTGACCCGAAGTCCTAAGTAATTTCTTTCCTTTACCTCTACCTCTACCTTTACTCCGTAGTATAGCCGAGACCAATGCTGCGAACTAGCCGCCTTAGTCATGCCCTACTGCTTCAGCCAGGCAGTAGTTAACCACCGGATCACCGGTCAAATGAATCCAGCTCGCTAAAGGACCGGAAGCTGCACCCAGGGAAACTAATGTACGACCTTAAAGCAGACAAGGTCGGCTAATCGGTACGATGAAACTCTTCCTCTTCTTCTTTTCTTCTTCTTCTTGCAGCGACGAGGTGCAGTTGTACTGTGCATACCATCATACATACAATGCATACCCTAACGTATTTCGTCGCTCCTGTCTCATGGTGGATTTCCTCTGCTTCGGAGGTCACTTGCGCATTTGCCAAAAACGTATTGTCTGATCAGCCAGCCCAACAGCTAACCATCTTGAGCCAATTCAGGATCAATTGGAATTGTGAGAAGATCCAAGAAGGCTGTGTGCTAAATCCCTAACACAAACCAACGGCGTGGCGTGCGTTGCGTTGCTCATATCCTTCTATCGCCTACAGGGTGATAATGATATGGCCGTGGGAAAGGAAACCAAGCTGTTGAGCGCAGGCCATGTTAATTAATCTATCTCAGCCTTGGATAAATAGCAAGTACAGAGTACAGAGGACGAAGTAGATCCTAAAGTAAAGTACAGTACAAAGTCATTAGTATGAGTATGTAACATACCGGTAATCTCACTACGTAACTTATCCACCCGGGATTTCCCCTCCCCCTCCGTCCCCCTCGTCTCGACTCCACTGGGCCGGGGCCCTTTTCCCCGATCATTTTTGGTACAGTACAAAGTACATACTAGACAAGTTACAAGTCCCGTCTACGGAGTACTATGTACAGTACTCTACTACTCAAACAAACTTGAGAAGCAAGTCACTACCTCTGAAAAACCACAATTATCGTTCCTGTCATGGTTTGGCTCGAGGCTAATTAATAGCATGCAATTCCTTGCTAAATTCAGGAAGGCTTCTGTTAAATTATCTGCGGAAACTGTGCCATTGGGTTAATTATTAGCCTTTAGACTTTTGAAGGTTCTTTTCCTCTCCGAGTCTTTTCCTCTCTTTACTTTTAGTCCTCTTAGCCAGCCAGCCAGTCAGCGCTTCTTTTCCTTTCATTGCCCGCTCATCCCCGTTCCTCCGCTCCTCTCGCTCGCTCGCTCGCTCTCTCTCTCTCCCTCTCTCTCTCCTCCTCTTCTCTTTGCCTTTTTTTTTTTTTTTTTTTTTTTTTTTTTTTTTTTTTTTTCCACTGTTGCC